>NC_136266.1:155733552-155771816 GCF_964187855.1 Myxine glutinosa
CATATTTTGTCAGCTGTGAGCGCTCAAACTTTTTCTGTGCCTTTTCTGCCTTTCCCACTCAACACGAACACTAAAGGTTTAACGAAGGCCGAACATACAGATGCCAAGCCTAATACTGGCTGAGGAGATGTTATCCATCCTCTGTTTTTCATCATGGAATTCAACAAGAACATGAACCCTGCCACCAAACGCGAAAAAAAGATGGCACCAAGTGAAATTCAAAATGGCGGCCTTTTTGATCGGCCTACGGCCTTCGTGGCTAATCTTTTCCTACACTGTGTGACTTTTTAATACCAGTAAGGTGAACTCATTGCAAAGTTTGCAGACCGGTCTGACGTGTCCAATTTTCTACCGTTACGTGTTGAAAAATGCTGAACCACAAAACAGGCGGCACGTTCGGTGCTCGACTGGCGAGTGATCCTGTCGGTGCCGTTTTTCATTCACTGGGCACACTGTGCACGTGGAAGCATCCTTGGTATGTTTTTGAGAAAAAGACCATAAGGAATATCGTCACGTCAGTTCTCCCATAGGCAACTGTGAGCAGAAATCCGCAGCAGTAAATCTTCCATTCACACAGGCCATCTCCACGGATTCAACCGAGTCTGCAGGCCTAGCCCCTGCCTCAGCCGATGACGCTTGCCAAGAACCCACGACTGTCGTCATAGTATTACAGCGGGGTTCACTCTTGGCCTCCGTTGTTTTGCACTGCAAGTTCAAGGCCCACAGTGGATGTGCAGGATTCGGGTGCAGACATCTATGGAAGATGCGGCGGAAGGCAGTCCGGAAACCAGACAAGCGATAGGCGTATATCACGGGATTGATCGCCGAGTTTGCGTGCGACAGTAATATGGCAACAAACATAGTCCAAGGTGGCCTGAAGAAATCGTTGCTGAATAAGTGAATACAGTTTAAAATGTGAAGGGGCAACCAGCAAAAGGCAAAGAGGCCCACTATGATTGCCAAAGACTTCGCTGCTTGCAGCTCTCTTATAAGGATGCTGCGCGGGCATTCCCCATTGGGACCAGCAGTAGGGCCGATATGTCGAAGCTGGCTGCGTGCTGCAAGGAAGATGTTTGTATAGATGACCAGCATGATGAAGAGAGGGAGCAGTATGCAACCAAAGAAGTTAAAATAAACCAAGTACTCAGAGCTAATGACGTACTCGAATAGGCACCGGACATTCGACTCAAGACAATAAGCAGTGTTGTTTTTCTGACACTCTTTCTCAAACCACTCCTTCCTGTTCCAACCAAGAAGTGGTATGAGGCCAATGATAAAAGAAGCTAGCCAGCAGCTGGCGATGACCACACGAGCTCGCTGGCCCGTCATAAGCGCTCCATAGCTGGAAAGACAGATGGCACAAAAGATGTTCAAATCAATAAATAATTTGTTCCTCGTATATCATATTTATGACTCGTATCTCACAAAAAGCATGAAGTCTGACATGCATTGATGCTATGAAGATAGTGCAATGGAATGAAAACTTCAAATCAAAAAAACGATGCGATCCCCTCTAAAAAACGTCTTTTTGAAGCTGTCCATGCGCTCACGCTTTCGAAGTTAAGTAATTTTTCACAATTCTGTTTTTGTCGAAACTGTATCTATATTTCGGTGTGTGTACCTATAGTGTGTCTGTAGTAAGATTCTCGGTGTTAATTTTTCATACCTGTATACAAAATCGTCGGTTAATTCGTGTCGCGTATTTTGAGGCCTAGTAGGCTACCGTGTCCGACCTTGAGGCTTTGTTTTTCTCTCAGCGGTCCGTCGATTGTGCTGCAATTACTTTCGTTCTCTGTTTTTGTCCCAGTCTTTCACCCCATACTTCGTTGTTTAAAATCTCAACTCAAAAAAAAAAAAAACCAAAAAAAATTATTTCCTTCTCTGTTCTTATTCGTTGTTCTTATTCGTTTATTCGTTGTTCTTATTTGTTCGTTCGTTCTTCGATCACGTGTTTCACCCCCATTTCCATTTTCCATTTCCCCAGATAGTTTTCACTGCTCAATTTTAAAATGTTTAAACTTTCCCCTGAAGAACTGTATTCTGTCGTATATTATAACACCTTTTTCTTCTTCTTCTTCTATAAAGGGTTGCTTTCGATTTGCTCACCAAATCTATTCATTCCAAAAAAAAATTCCATCTCTTACAGTTCCTCTTTTCTACATTCCCGAAACTCTCCTGCACTCCACCCCTCCTCCAGCATCCTCAAACGTATTTTTGACTCGAAGGTCACAAGAAACTCATTTTGCAATAAATGTTCGTTTCCCATTAATCGTACACTTTCTAAAATCCAATCTCACCCCTCCCCTCCAAATCTTCCCCATCACCCCTCCCCTCCAAAACTTCCCCATCACCCCTCCCCTCCAAATCTACCCCCTTGCCCCTCCCCTCCAAATCTTCCCCATCACCCATCTCTTTCAAATCTTCCCCCTTGCCCCTCCCCTCCAAATCTTCCCCATTACCCATCCCTTTCAAATCTTCCCCCTTGCCCCTCCCCTCCAAATCCTTCCCATCACCCATCCCATTCAAATCTCCCCCCTTGCCCCTTCCCTCCTAAACTCCCCCCACACCCCTCCCCTCCGAGACTCTCCCTCGCCCCTCCCCTCCTAAACTCCCCTCTCACCCTCCTCCTCAAAGCGTCCTCCCCACTTCTTCCCCCTTCCAACTTTCACCTTCATCTCCCCCAACCTTCTGCCTCGCTCTTCCCCCTCCTCAAATAACACCTCACTGTGCCTCACCCAATCACCATCAAACCTTTTGTCCACCCCATCCTCCCTTTCTCCAAGCTATTCTGAAATATCTGACACACCTTCAACAGCTCTCCCTACCTCTTCCTCCTCTTCCACATCTTACCCTACCCCTCCCCCCCCTGTTCTGTATCCGATGCTCCCCCTTCCTCTTCATTAACGGCATGGACCTCAAACATCCAGGGCCTTCGCTCAAACTTAACTGCTCTCTCCATACAGGTTGCTTCTGACAAACCAGACGTGATCGGCTTAACAGAAACTTTCCTCCTTCATGATGTCTCTGATTCCTTGGTATCTCTCCCAGGTTACTCCCTCCTCCGGTATGATAGACCTGAGCCTCGTCCTGGAGGTGGGGTTGCATCTTTATTAAAAAAAACTCTCTTCCTCACTTGCCCTGCACTGCCCTCTCTCCACCTCACTCCCAGGATTACCTCTGGCTATGGCTTCCCCTTCGCTCCCACCTTTTGTTCATATGTGTGTTGTACCGTCCACCAAACAGTGATGACTCCATCTACATCTCGCTGTCTGATAATATGGACCAACTTCTATCTACCCATCCCAACTCTCTCTTCCTCATATGTGATTTCATTTGTCACCATGCCAGTTGGCTGGGTGTGGGTACCTCTCTCACCAGCCATGGCTCCTCAGCAAAGGACTTCTGCGACTCACTGGGACTGACACAATCTGTCAATTTCCCGACCCGGATCTCAGTCAATGGAGCATCTTCTCTTCTGGACTTGTTTATGACTAACTTCCCTGAAAATGTCTGCTGCTCTTCTTCTGCTCCAATCGGCTCATCTGATCATGTGCTTGTTAAAGTGGACATCTCTCTGACCATTCTCAGAGAGCCTCCTCAGCGTCGACGAGTCAGGCATTTCACTCAGGCCAACTGGCATGGTCTTCAAGCAGCCATCAATCATCTGGACTGGTCTCCCATCTCTACCGCCTCTGACATCAGCTCATCCTGGGAATTCTTCCAAAGTAAATTGCCCTGAAAGTGTGGCCCTGAATGGGTTTCTCTCATCTCCTCTTCCTGTTCAGGCTGGAGTTCCCCAAGGCAGTGTTCTGAGCCCTGTGCTTTTTCTGGTCTTCATCAATGATCTCTCTGACTCTCTTGAAAATCCTCTCTATCTCTTTGCTGATGACTCTACTCTCTGTCACTCCATTCCACATCCCTCAGATCGGCAGTCTGCAGCCTCCTCACTCTCTGCAGACCTGGACAAAATCACAGACTGGGCAAACAAGTGGAACATGTCTTTCAATCCTGACAAATCTCACACTCTTACGATGTCTCTCCGAAAAGACTGACTGGACAACCCTCCCATCCACTTTCTGAATAATCCTCTCCAAGAAGTTCTGTCACTCAAGCTTTTGGGTCTCACTATCTGCCATGATCTTTCCTGGGAAAACCACATTTCAAATCTGGCCTCCAAAGCCAGTCGCCGACTGGGCATCCTCCGTCGTGCGAAGTCCTTCCTTGGTACACCTGAGCTCCTCACCACTTACAAGGCTTTCATCCGCAGCTCTATGGAATACTGCTCTCCCCTCTGGTCTGGTGCTCCTGCCTCACACCTAGCTCGTCTTCACGCTGTTGAAACCAAAGTGTTCAGAATCATTGGAATCTCCTGCGATGAAGCTAACTCCAAGGGCCTTTCACTCACTCACCGCAGGCAGGTTGGTGGTCTTTCCGTCTTCTACCGACTCCTCTCTGGCCTTGCCCCCCCCCAGCTCTCTCTGGGCTCTGTCCCCCAAATATTCCTACAGGTCGCACAAGATCTGCCTGCAACCCTCTTATGGTTAAACTGCCAAAATCAAGACTCTCTGCTCACCTTCACTCCTTCATTCCTCTTTTCTCCCACCTCTGGAACAAACTCCCTCACTCTCTTCAATCCCACTCCACCCTCCAGGTCTTTAAAACAGCTGTTCACCACCATCTCTTATCTTCCCCCATCCAAAACCTTGATCTTTTCTACCCCTGCTAATTTCACCCAAAATCCCACACTTTTTTTATTTTTATTTTAAATACCAACTTCTGTCCTGGAAGTCCTTGGTCCCCTTGTGTTTTATACCTCCCCCCCCCCCCCTTCCCACGCCTCCTCCCCCCAAGCCCTCTCCTTCCCACACTTCTCCCTGCTCTCAAATGTTGTGTTTGTGTGCTTCCCCTTCTCTTCCCATCTTGTCTACCGCTCCCTCTTTTTATATATTTTGTTTGTCTGTGTGATTTGTTTGTGTGATAAATGTTAGCTCTTTCACGAGCCACGATTCTGTATACAAAAAAAGCATTAAAAAAAAAAAGCATTGATTCTTCTGATCTAGGCAGCGCAATGAAGCTGATAAAACAACTTAACACTAAACCTACCGTAATGGCAGCTTGATGGCGATATAACGATCAACAGCGACCGCCAGCAAGCTGAAGATGGAGCTTTGTGTCAGGATGAGCACAAAGCAAGCAAGGAAGAGGCAACCATAGAAAGGGTGATAGAAGCCAATGCTGATGATGATGGCAAAAGGAATTGCGAGAAATCCGACAGCGATGTCCGCAGCGGCGAGGGAAAGCAAAAAGTAGTTTGTGGGGTTTCGGAGAGAGCGTGTCACTGCCACTGCCCAGCACACGAGAATGTTGCCTCCGATTGCTAGCAAAGCAAGCAGCACCTGGCCAAAGGATCAGAGCACAGGGTTTGTTGCCATTGCAAAGAAGTTAAATAAATTTTCATCAAACACTGGCTTCACACACGGATAGCTGGTGAACGCCAACTGTTAATAATCTTGCAATCACAGTCAAAAAGTTGGTAACGGTGATAATGATGACCAATATGTGAGCTACATCAATGTTGAGTAAATAAGTGCAGCAGCTATGACGAGTATTAGGCAGAGAATGAACGAAGTGCAAATGATGAGATCGCAAAATGCGTTACACAAGATTTTATTACTTGTGAAAATCAAAGATTTTTCAAGTACATTGGTTGGTCTTGTGCGTTACTCTGTCTGCTTGTCTGTTTGTTTGTCTGTCTGTCAATCACCTACAGGTCACAATTTTAAACCGATCTTCACGAACTTCACCAGATGGTAGAGTTGGTCATAAGGAAGAAGCCTATTGATTTGGAGGTCAAAGGTGATCTTGAGGTCAAATTTCTAAGATTTTCATTTTTCATCCGATTGACTTGAACATTAAACAGCATTTGCATATTGAGTCACTAAATTTGGAAACCAACTATTTTTGAGGTCAAAAGGTCAAAGGTCAACTCAAGGTCACAAACTTATAAAATCATCAATTTTTATCTGAAAGATTGTCAATTTTCATCCGATTTAATTGAAAATTAAAGAGCAATTGCATAATGCCTCATTTAATTGGGAAACCAACGACCTTTATGGTCAAAAGGTCAAAAGTCAACTCAAGGTCAAACTTATAAAATCAATTTTCATCTGAAAAATTGTCAATTTTCATCCAATTAACCTGGTGATTGAAGAAAATTACATAGTGCATCATTGAATAGGGAAACCAACTATTTTGAGGTCAAAAGGTCAAAGTTCAACTCAAGGTCAAAGCTCTTGTAACAAATTTCATCTGAAAAATAATCCATTGTAATCTGATTGACCCAAGCGTTGATTAAGATCGTCAATTGTAATCTTAATGAAATGGACAATTTGAAGTATCCATGGCAACTTTTTTTTTTGAAGGGTTGGATTCAGCAAGTATCAGGATCTGCATGACGTCTCTCTTGTTCTACCTGTCTGTTTGTCAATCGCCTACAGGTCACAATTTAAAACCGATCTTTACAAAACTTCACCAAACAGCAGAGTTTGTCATAAGGAAGAAGCCTATTGATTTTGAGGTCAAAGGATCAGCATAGGACAAAGGTCAACAACGCTGTCAAATTTCTAGAATCCTCAATTTTCATCCGATTAACTTGAAATTTGAAGAGGATTTCCAAGTCATGTCAGATCACTGAATTCAACCACCAATTATTTTTGAGGTCAACATAGGCCAAAGGTCATCACCTTGTTTTAGAGATTTTGAAAGTATCGTGTGTGCACGACATATCTTTTTGTTTATTTAATTATTTATTTAAACACCATTTTGCCTAATGACACCTTCAAGATTTAGCTGTCATATTTTTAATATTGTCTCGAGCCAAGCCCTCACACAGTCCCAGAGGTCCAAATGGATTTCTCATTGGGATTCAATCACAAAGATTGCTGAGGAATGAATCCTTGCAATTGTGATCGAAGTATACCTTATGTAAGCACGCTGGCTTGCCAGAAGCAAAGTCTTTGTTTACTGTGGATGCAAATGGAGAAGACACCAAAGCCAGTGTGTTTATGAGAATAATAAACTTTATTTTAACTACTCATGTATTTAATGAAACTTCACAACAACATTAATGGAATGTTTACACAAGCAAGCATATTTTATCAACATCTTTCAACTCAATAAAATAGATAATGACAAAGATATTAACCTTCACTTTGATCAACAATTATCAATCATAAAATGATCTACTGTTTCTCTTGTTCTCTGTGCAGAAAGATAAAACATGCAGCACATTGGATGCAAAGAGATGAACACACACGCAAACTAGCACATCCCTCAGTAGAGCGCATACCTCCGCCAGGCTGAACAGTTTACGTTTTGTATCCCACTGATAGGCCAGATCTGGATCTGGACCATTCGTTCTTGTCACCTAACCAACACATCCACCAAGTTTTGTAATAATCCATCCACAACTTTTTGAAATATCGTGCTGCATATTCAGTGCCGAAAGAAAGTCTGCACCCCCTTTCACAGGTTTCACCTTTTGTTGCCTTATAACCTGGAATTAAATTGCATGAAATCAGACTTTTCCACTTTTATTTACCCATCATAACCCACAACTTCTAAGTGAAAAACAAATTCTACAAATTTCAGAAAATTAATTAAAAATACAAAAATAGAATATCTTGGTTGGATAAGTGTCTACTCCCCTTTTAATAGCAATTGTAAATTTGCTCAGGTGTAACCAATCATCTTCAAAATCGCACACCAAGTTAATTGGCCTCCACTTGTGTTAAATTGCAGTGATTCTGATTATTTCAGAATAAAATCAGTGGTTTCTGTAGGTTTCCTTTGCTGGGTAGTGCATTTCACAGCAAAGACTCAACCATGAGCACCAAGGAGCTTTCAAAAGATCTCCGGGATAAAGTTGGGGAAAGGCACATATCACGGGATGGGTATAAAAATATTTCAAAGGCCTTGAATATCCCTTGGAGCACAGTCAAGACAATAATTAAGAAATGGAAGGCATATGGTACCACCAAGACCCTGCCTAGATCAGGCCGTCCCTCCAAACTGGATGACCAAGCAAGGAGGAGACTGATCAGAGAGGCCACCAAGAAGCCAATGGCATCTTTGAAAGAGCCACAGACCTTTATGGCAAAGACTTGTCACTGTTTACATGAGACAACAATATCCCAAGAACTCCACAAGTCTGGCCTGTATGGTGGAGTGGGAAGAAGGAAGCCATTACTCAAAAAGCCCACATTGAGTTCCTTTTGAGGTATGCAAAAATATTCTGAAGCCATGTGGCAAAAAGTTTTGTGGTGGACGAAACTAAGATGGAGCTTTTTGCCCAAAATGCAAAACGTTACGTTTCGCACAAACCCAACACAGCACATCACCCAAAGAACACCATCCCTACTGTGAAGCATGGTGGTGGCAGCATCATGCTATGGGGATGTTTCTCATCAGCATGGACTAGGACACTTCTCAGGATAGAAGGGAAAATAGATGGAGCAAAATACAAAAAAATCCTTGAGGAAACCCTGATGCCCTCTGCAAGAAAACTGAAAATGAGACGGAAGTTCACCTTTGAGCATGACAATGACCCGAAGCACACAGCCAAAGCTACACTGGAGTGGCTAAGGAACAAAAAGATAAATGTCCTTGAGTGGCCCAGACAGAGCCCTGGCATAAATCCCTTCGACAATCTGTGGCATGACTTGAAGAATGCTGTCCATCAATCAATGCTCTTCACTCAACTTCAGTGGGATTGAACAGTTTTGTACAGAAGGATGGGTAAAACCCTATTGCCCAATCAAGGTGTTCAAAGTTGGTAGAGACCTATCCCAACAGACTCAAAGCTGTAATTGCTGTCAAAGGTGCTTCCACCAAGTATTAACTCAGGGGGTGGAGGGGAGCAGGGTGGACACTTATCCAACCAAGATATTCTAGTTTAATATTTTAAATTAATTTTCTGAAATTTGTAGAATTTGTTTTTCACTTGGAAGTTGTGGGTTACGATGTGTAAATAGAGGTGGAATTTTTTTTTTGATTTAATGCAATTTAATTCCAGGCTACAAGGTAACAAAAGGTGAAAATTTTGAAAGGTGGTGTAGACTTTCTATAGGTACTGTAGTTTTTGGCCCCATCTCTCAATGGTGAAGAATCACTTATAAAATTAGAGAATTCCAATATCTGGATCCGGATCTTAACCAATATCAAATCAATTCGGCCTTGTCATACAAACAACCTGTCCACCACTTTTGTCCGAATCCGTCCATAACTTTTTAAGACATCCTGCTCACAGAAAAACAAACAGACAGGGATGAAAACCTAACCTCTGTACACCTTTGTTGATGAGGTTAATCAGCATTGAGAGCCCCACTTAAATTTTAATTCTTCTTTCAACATGAACCCAGCTGGATGAGTGAAATTTCAATTTCAACTCGTTGACAGAGCTGAAGTGTGGAACAGGGAGTGATGTGGCTTAAAGTTTCTCTGATGATTAACATCCATGACCCGCTCCTGTTGTGTCCTCTTGAGCCATGACACAGTGGAAAAGCCACTCGGCTGATGGAGAATCCGCTCGGATCAGATTTGTTCTTTGAGGGGAAAATCCTGTGCACACGTTCCAACGCGCAGAGCTGTGGTCTCGGCCTGCTCGGCCATCTGGTTTCCTGTACCCTGGTCTTCTCTCTGGTCATTGCCACACTGGTAGATTCTCTTTATGAGAAAATCAGCCTAAATTAAATGGTTTCTTCCCCTCAAATGGACAGTGTTCTCCAAACCATTAGGACATTCTCTTGCTACCTGCCTTGGTGTTGCCATCATTGTAGAAATTTCGAGCAGATGGTGCAGGAGACCATAAATCTGTACCCTCATTGAAGTGGAAGATAGGCCGCTCCCGGCATATTACACTTGTTAATATTGTACATGAGACATTCACTTATGACTTTGAAGCAATCGGTTATTCCCTGGGTGCTAAGTCCTTGGTAACAATCTCCGGATAGCATCCTGTCGTGGAACAGTCTGACATGATGGTGCAGAGATGGCGGACTACCCTTGAACTGTCTAATCTGGTTTTGATACACCACCCCACTATAAACCGAACGTTGTACTACAATGTGTAGTATGTTTAATCCCTCCGATGGACGTTAAGCTAGGTGTTCCATCTGCTAGCATTAGTTGGTGGACGTAAACATCCCACTGTCTTTTGCGAAGAGTAGACGAACTATCGCAGGCAGCCTGGCCAAAACCAACGTTCCTACTCTAACTTGCTTAGTTGAACGTAAGACTGGACCAGACGGTTCATGAAAACCTTAGGCCAAAACTTTCCCCAGGCAATACCACAAGAACATGGGAATAACTGTGCCCATGAAGGAACAACTAGAGAGTTCATAGAACACATTACCCCATGCAGTCTTGAGGAGAAAGGACATTTGTGGTGTGGGGTGTCCAAGCAGCAAATTTGATTGGTCGGGATGATGTAAAATGCCGTAATATTTTGTCCAAGTCCTGCTAAACTAAAGGGTTTAGAAAGTGCCAATTGGGAGATTTGTGTTCTACAGTGTTAAAGTATATATTTAAATTGAAATAAAGTTAATATTTTAAAGTTTGTAGAAAAAAAAATTCAGACGTTCAGAAAAAAGAGGAACAGGAGAGCGAGGAGCACAGGGTATTTTGGGCCTTCCCCGGTAGATGGAGGAACCGGTCCTGGGTGACTGGGGTCACCAACATCAAGCTTGCCTCGGCTGGCCGGAGATCCGTCTTGCAGCATGTCATACATGGGGGAATCGCAGCCTGCCTCTCCCATTCAATCTAGGTGAAAGCAATATGGTCAGATCAACCAGGCCTGAACCAAGCTTCTTATTTTATTTTGTCCTCCCCATATCTTCTGACTCTCTTCTTCCTCTGAGTATACAACACCTTCTTGAGAGGTTCTTTGTTTTTAAGGATCGGATAAGTAGATAAATTCGACAATTTTGTATAATTATAAACGGGATTTAATTTCCGATCGACACATCCTCTCCTTCTTTATTTTTCTCAGTAACAGTTGTTTATTTTGCTCACTTCCCCGGTTTATTTTTACACAATTTAACAAACGTTTTTTTAATCATTCCGGTTGGTTCCTTGGTTCGTTCACTTTGTCCGTGAGCAAGTAAATTGTCAGCGGGTACACGCAAGTCAGGTTCTCAGCATGTGTAATCAAATTTAAGAATATAACGTTTTCCCAAGCTGCCATTGGCACTTTGTAATTTAAATGAACTCCTCCGCTCGATTTTGAACCAAAGACCTGCTCCTGGTAGAAGGAGGAACCAGTTCCGTGTCCTGGGAGTTTATCTTCGATGGTCTCGCATCATGCCAATTAAGGAGACAGAGATCATTGCACTGGTGGCAGAAGTGGGATTCGAATCCTACACCAGTGACACTTTGTTACACTGGTAGTCTGAAAGTGTTGGGGGACATCAGGGAGAGATAGTACCTCTGTAAATGGGGGGGGGGACTTCCCGGTCCTCAGCGGCACCCAGCTCTCATCTGTGGCTCCAAGTTGTTGTTTGCATGAAACAATGGCCATACGCCAGTAAACCATTTCGATAGGTGAGCAAAACCAGGTGAGGGTAACAGATGTGTCGTCAGGATATATCTGTCCTTGCATGCGAAACCTTATTCGGGTGAATGGGCGGACAAGTTCAACACAAATTCTACAGTCATAAAAGTGACGAAGAGGAGCGCTAAAAGCTGAGTCAGAAACTGGTGGGCACCAAGGTCAGGTCATTCACTGTTGTCTGTCTGTTTGTCTGTCTATCTGTCTGTTTATGAGCAGGGTATCTCAAAACGTCATGCACAGATTCGGAGGAAATTTGGTGGACAAGTTGGGTGTGACAAGGACAAATTGATTAGAACTTGGTGAAGATCTGCATCCGGAACCGATATTTTAAAGTAATTCTTCACTATCGAGTGATAGGGCCAGAAACGATATATAGCACTATATCTCAAGAAGTTGTGGACGGATTCGGACGAAACTTGGACGCCAGGTTGGGTGTCTGACAAGGAAAAACTGATTCGATTTTGATGAATATCTGAATCCGGAGTCGAGAGTTATTTTTAAAGTTTTTAAGTGATTCTTCACCATTGAGAGATCGGGGCCAAACAT
Organism: Myxine glutinosa; assembly: GCF_964187855.1. NCBI lineage: Eukaryota > Metazoa > Chordata > Myxini > Myxiniformes > Myxinidae > Myxine > Myxine glutinosa. The sequence continues at coordinate 155,745,707 of NC_136266.1, forward strand.
TATATATACATGGTATTCCAAAAAGTTGTGAACAGATTATGACAAAACTTGGTAGATGAGTTGGGTAGGTGATGAGAACAAGCTGATGAAATTTCGGTAGGTTACAAAATGTAAACTGTTCAGCCTGGTGGAGGTATGCTTTCTACCGAGTGCCGTTCTAGATACAGAAGAGATTTCACTGTGCTTGACAAGCGAATAAATGACGAAAAATTATTTTAAAAAGCTGCTGTTCTTGCTTTCTAGAATTCTTCTAGAATTTCTAGGAAGTCATGTAGGCTAATGGTCTTGCCAAAAACGATATGATTCTGGTTTGTGGCTAAAGAAAAACCAAAACCACACTTTTAGTTCCTGCAAAATGACCACGTAAATGTCAAATCGGTTTCTATGCCACTGTTAATTGGGCTCTCCTTCGCGAGTAGTGTTCTCATTGTCATACCTGTGTGCTTACCTCAAGCGTGATGTAAGCAATGTCAGATTTTCCTTCAGTGTTGCTACCATTAAGCATTGCTGCTCCTTGTGCCGCAGTTTTCCGTTTTCCCACCCGGGTAGCTCTCTCAGCCTGCAACACAGGCCAATGATAATGTGCCTCCTGTTGCATAATTACGTTCTTTGTTGGAGGCCAAACAAACATGGGGCTTGCTCAAGGCTTTAGGATGAACTATTAAGTGACCTCGGTGTACAAATCATAATGCGAATGACGTGCTGTTTTATTCTCAGTTTAAATGAAACATTGCTGAAATTTAAAATATTGAGAATTACTAAGATCAGATCACTGTCAAGCGTCTTCTACGGCGTAGCGCATAGGGAAAAGCCATCTAGAACAGTGTTTGTCTGTCCAAATGTAAGTATGTATGTATGTATGTCCCTCACAAACGTACACCAATCAGAGCTGAGGATCTGGTCACATGACAGGGGTGATGTGCATACTGACTCCACACACCACCATTTTGATTTATATGCCATTCAGGCCGGACATATAGTTGAACCTGCCATTTATCACAATCGCATGTTCTTTCCTTACATTTTTAATTCAGTGTAAAACACAAACAAACCGATTTTTAAAATGACCATCAAATATCAAAAGCATAAGTGTTAATAGAGTATAATAATATAGTAAATACGAGTGAGGTCACCTGTGGGCTGTACCTACACATTCAGTTTCACAAAATGGTTACTGGCAATTTATCAGATCCACAAATAATGTAATCAACTCAATGTATTTACTTCTGATGACATGTGAATTCATGTGCGTGCACATGGGGAAATACAGTTTGAAATGTGTTATTACATCTCATGTAAAATGTACACACACATACACATATATATATATATATATATATTGTTACGTGCTCCTCCCCGACCCCCTGGTCATGGTGTACCTCCGAGCCCCGAGAGGAGCCACGGCAGAAAAATATGTTATTCTAAAATCAATAGGGAAACCACACCAATGGTTATCAACAAACAAATATTGTATTAAAAATCACACAAGAATAACGATACAACAATAATAGCAATCAAAAGTACAATCAACACATCTTATGATGGTACCATCAGCTAGTATAGGATAACTCACTGTGCTCCAAGTGAGAGGAAAAAGAACATTCCCCAATGTCTCTATAGCTCAAAGTTGATCCCCTCCAGTGATCATTAGAGCGATGTCGAATCGAAACCCGAACCCGGTTCAGATGACGGGCCCGGTCACACCGCCAAAACAGCAGAAAGGCGTATGTGGCCGAAGCGGCGCAAAGAGTCACATGGTCCAAAACTGCGTAAAACAAACTCAAGGCAAATGGGAAATCCAAAGGCGCCACTGCGTAAGGCAAACTCAAGGCGAATGGGAAATCCAAAGGCGCCCTCCAGGTCTGAACTTTCACGGCTCAGTCGACGAACCGCAAATTCATCTTCCAAAAGCCACGGTGCACACACACACACACACACACACACACACACATCAGATACGTCTGAAAGCGGTGGAAATGTCTGACGAAGCAAATACCTTGCTTGACACGTGAAGCGCACGAATCAAAATAGCCGACGGCTCGTTCTCGAGCCGCGACGACCCGGCGATGATTCTTCAGAATCCCAACGCCAAACCTGTCACCCAGGTTGATCAGTCACAGCGATAACCCCTAGCACAGGAATTCCTATCCAGGAAATTCAAAGTTCACTCGTGACTCTTGCTCGACAACGTTCGATCCAGAACGCAAAGCAACCAGCTTCTTGTCCGACTTTTCGCTCCTCTCTTTTCTCTCCCCTCCTCTTCTTCCTCGTCTTCCGGTTCCCGATCCGGTTTCCTGTTTCATTTAACATTAACTTTTTACCTTTTGACAATAATAATGGCTATTTCCCTCAAACAATAATAATAATAATACATAGAACCAGAAATGTTTCAAGTGGATGAAAACCACAACACTGGAAGTGACGAATCCGTAACACTTCCCCCCCTCAAGAAAGAAAGTTTGAACATAGTGAAAACTTTCTTTGTAGGCAAAACTCTCCCAACAAACAAAAGTAACCTCACACCCAAATCATCAATTCCCGTGAGCAACGATTAATCAATATTTCCCAAAAATAAAGCAACAAAACTTAAAACAACCTACAGAGATTTCAGTTAATTCACTCTGGACAAAGCATCAGCAACGACAATGTCCCTGCCCTTTACATGCTCAATTTCCCAGTTGAATTCCTGCAAAGCCAAACTCCATCTCATCAACCTCTGATTTTTATTTTTAGTTTCTTTTGAATGAAGGTTAAGGGGTTGTGATCAAAAATCCAAAGTCAAGGAAATCTATAGCACTTTTTCCGGGAGGCCGAGCTGAGAGCCAGGTTCCATGGTGGTTGGGTGGTGAGGCCTGGAAGTATTCACTACATGGACGCCTTTAGGAACGTGGAGTTCACGGTTAATCCATGTCGGAAAGTTCACTACATGGACACCTTTAGGAACGTGGAGTTCACGGTTAATCCGTGTAGGAAAGTTCACTACATGGACGCCTTTAGGAACGTGGAGTTCACGGTTAATCCATGTAGGAATATTGGCTCGGCTGCTCCGCAGCATTCAGTGCTTCAAACTCTTCCTAACTTTCATAATAATCACGGTTGGACCGCTTGTCGCTGTAGTCACGTGAATAGCGGTCTCCTTCTCGGCCACTACCCTGATAATCATCCCTTCGGGAGCTGCCGTAACTTTGGGAGCCTCCATAGTAATATCGACTGCGGCCACCACCAAAATGACTACTCCCACCCCGGGAGCCATAGCCATCCCTGAAACTACCTCCACGTTTTCCTCCTCTGTAGCCCCCTCGACGCCTATCGCCTGCCTTCTCTACTGTTATGGTCCGACCATCCAAATCCTTGCCATTCAAATCCTTTTCTGCATCTTTGGCGTCCTTTGTTTTTTCAAACGTGACAAAGCCAAACCCTCTTGACTTTTGCGTCTCCCGGTCCTTTATCAGCCACACTTCCAAGAGCGTTCCATATTTGCCAAAGACAGAGTCCAGAACATCTTCCCTTGTTTTGACGTTCAGTCCACCTACAAAGAGCTTGCCCACATTGCCTCCATTCATGACTCGTGTGTGCTGACACTCAGTTTTTGGGTACCTGACAAGACCTGCCTGTGCAAAGCGTGACGTCAGTACCTTCCTCTTCACTTCAGAGCGCTTCCTAGAAACTTGACCACCGGCCAAATCATTCCCGATAACAAAAGATACTCCCTCTACAGGAAGAGTGGCTTGTAAACCTACGGTTACTGGTCCTGACACCAAATCAGACTGCAAATGGATGACATGAAGTGGAGCTTTAACATAGCCACCAACCCCCTGTAAACGAACACCAACACCAGTTGCCGTCTTCTCTGACAATGGCAAAATGCCTTCAAGCATCAAAGATTGATGTGCTCCTGTGTCCCTCAATACCCTAACCGATCTCTGGTTAGTCAAGTCTCTATCCAGTGACAAAAACTCCTCTGAAATAAAAGGTTTGTAACCCTCTTGAACAAGGTCGTTCTGAGATGCCGGAACTTTTGCATGGGAACCTTCACAAGACTCTGTCCTCCAAGGACGATTTCTCACATTTGCCAATGCATTCGGAGTTGTACTAGTCTGACTCCGCTCCTGATTTTTCCTTTCCAGGGCATAGCATTGGGACATCAAATGTCCAGGTTTCTTGCAAAAAGCGCAAGTAGGCCCGGAGGAAAAACTTGTGGTCTGCCTCGAGCCCCCCGGAAGATAAGTCTGTCTTGGAACTGTAGACTTCTGATCCCTAAGAGTTGCGGTATCAGATCTGTCCTCAAAGTCCTCTCTTGGGCGCCCCAATGAATCTTCGTTCTCGGCGCCGGATGTACCATAACTCCCCGGGTGAACTCTAGGCGGGAAATTAGGTTTGTGGAACCCCATCCTGTGTGTCAAGGCATAGTCATTTGCCACGGTGGCTGCCTCATACAACTATGGTACCTTCTTTTCCTCCAGATGTACTTTAATGTCCTCATGGACACACTGTTTGAATTCCTCCACCAAGATCAATTGTCGCAACAGTTTGAAGTCTTTCCCAACCACTTTCGAATCACACCACCGATCAAACATGGTTTCCTTCATTCTGGCAAACTCTACATGGGTCTCACTCTCCCTCTTCCTGGCATTCCGGAATTTTTGCCGTTAAGCTTCAGGGACCAATTCATAGGCTTTGAGAATGGTTTTCTTCACTATCTCATAAATCTGCACATTGGTCAATCGGTAAAGCTGAAAATATATCTTGAGCTTTACCCACCAGAAGACTTTGCACTAACATAGTCCAGGACTACACAGGCCATTTTAGCATTTGAGCCACTTTCTCAAAGTGTAAAAAAAACTTGGCTACCTCCTTTTCATTGAAGGGTGGAACCAGCCTCACATGCCTACCAACATCCCAAGTGTTCCGACTAGTTGTCGAACTAGCTGGCATGGATGCTACCTCTCCCCGTTCTTCCATTATTTGCAGCTCCTTGAGTTTAAGTTTCCTCTGACACTCCATGTCACGTTCCATTAACTCCCTTTCGGTTCTTCTTTCCTCTGCTCTTTCCTTTTCTCTTCTTTCTTCGAGTTTCCTTTCAACTCTCCTTTCCTCTGCTCTGCTCTTCTTTCCTCGAGTTCTCTTGCAGCTCTCCTTTCCTCTGCTTTTTCCTCTGCTCTTCTCTCCTCGAGTTCTCGTTCCTGTCCTGCTCTTTCCTTTTCTGCCTTCCTTTACTCTGCTTTTAACCTTTCCTGGCTCTACAGTTGCATCTCCAGTTTCCAGAGCTCCACATTTTCTTTTTCTTCGGGCAACCAATCCAAGGCTACCTCTGTCCATGTTCCCTGTCCCACCAGAGATTCTACCACCAATGTCTGCATCTCTGCTTTCTTCATATGAGTTCGGACCTCCAAGGTAAAATGTTTGGCCAATCTCAAGAGTTCCGATCTTTTTAACGCTAGGAACTGTGCCTCATTAGTGGACGCCGCAAACTTCCCTGCGTCAAACACCATGGTGACTATCAGTTAACACCTATTAACCTTCACACAAAAAATTTTCTATTTCATTTTATTTTATTTTATTTTTTTGAAAAATTTGGGAATGTTAGAAAAAATTCCAAATTTGGGAATTTTGGGAATGTTAGGGAATTCTTTCCCGGACGAAATTTAGGGAATTTTATCCCAGACGAAGATCCAATTTCGAGACCCCGAGCCAATTGGACGAGCCCCCAATTTCTGCTACGTGCTCCTCCCTGACCACCTGGTCACGGTGTACCTCCAAGCCCCGAGAGGGGCCACGGCAGAAAAATATGTTATTCTGTGTCAAACATGAATAGGGAAACCACACCAATGGTTATCAACAAACAAATATTGCATTAAAAATCACACAAGAATAACGATACAACAATAATAGCAATCAAAAGTACAATCAACACATCTTATGATGGTACCATCAGCTAGTATAGGATAACTCACTGTGCTCCAAGTGAGTGGAAAAAGAACATTCCCCAATGTCTCTATAGCTTAAAGTTGATCCCCTCCAGTGATCATTAGAGCGATGTCGAATCGAAACCCGAACCACGTTCAGATGACGGGCCCGGTCACACCGCCAAAACAGCAGAAAGGCGTATGCGGCCGAAGTGGCGCAAAGAGTCACGTGGTCCAAAACTGCGTAAAGCAAACTCAAGGCGAATGGGAAATCCAAAGGCGCCACTGCGTAAGGCAAACTCAAGGCGAATGGGAAATCCAAAGGCGCCCTCCAGGTCTGAACTTTCACGGCTCAGTCGGCGAACTGCAAATTAATCTTCCAAAAGCCACGGTGCACACACACACATCAGATACGTCTGAAAGCGGTGGAAATGGCTGACGAAGCAAATACCTTGCTTGACGCATGAAGCGCATGAATCAAAATGGCCGACGGCTCGTTCTCGAGTCGCGATGACCCGGCGATGATTCTTCAGAATCCCAACGCCAAACCTGACACCAGGGTTGATCAGTCACAGCGATAACCCCTATCGCAGGAATTCCTATCCAGGAAATTCAAAGTTCACTCGTGACTCTTGCTCGACAACGTTCGATCCAGAACGCAAAGCAACCAGCTTCTTGTCCGACTTTTCGCTCCTCTCTTTTCTCTCTCCTCCTCTTCTTCCTTGTCTCCCGGTTCCTGATCAGGTTTCCTGTTTCATTTAACATTAACCTTTTTACCTTTTGACAATAATAATGGCTATTTCCCTCAAACAATAATAATAATAATAATACATAGAAACAGAAATGTTTCAAGTGAATGAAAACCACAACACCGGAAGTGACGAATCCGTAACAATATGCACATATACAGTCATGTGAAAAAGTAAGTATGCCCCATGTAAAGATTTGACTTTTTCAACATATTTCAACATACAGATATTTGATCTTCATTTCAACAATATTGAGAGATAAAGGTGATATAATATAACAAATATCATGAAACATTTACATTTTGTCGTCCATTGTATAATTTAAGTAAACATAAATGCAAATTTTGCATGTGGAAAAAGTAAGTACACTCCTACATTTATCACGACTTCAAATACCTAAAATTAGAATCAGGTGCCCCAGCTCAGGTGCAAATGATTAGAACATCGTTAGAGAGGATCTTGGAGGAACCTGTCTTATTTAAACCTCAGACATTTAGTTTGGTTTGCTCTTTGTTGTTGAAGTCTGTGGCGTCACCATGCCCAGATCAAAAGAGCTCTCTGAGGCCTTCAGAAAGAAGGTTATAGATGCCTACGAGTCTGGGAAGGGATTTTTTAAAATCTCCAAACAATTAGAAATCAATCATTCGTCTGTCTGGAAGATCATGTACAAGTGGAGAAGATTCCAAACAACTGCCAACTTGTTCCGGCCAGGCCGCCCCAGCAAGTTCAGCCCGAGAGCAGACCGCAAGATGCTGAAAGAAGTCTCTAAGAACCCCAGGATGTCATCACGGGACGTACAGGTAGCTCTTGCCACTGTTGATGTCAAAGTGCACGAGTCTACCATAAGAAAGAGGCTGCACAAATTTGATCTACATGGGAGGTGTGCCAGGAGGAAATCTTTGCTCTCCAGAAAGAAAATCAGGGCAAGACTAAAGTTTGCCAATGAACACGTAGGCAAAGACCAGCACTTCTGGAACAATGTGCTCTGGACAGATGAGGCAAAGGTAGAGCTATTTGGCCACAGTACCAGAAGACATGTTTGGTGAAAACCGAAGACAGCATTTGACCACGAGAACCTGATACCAACTGCAAAGCATGGTGGTGGAAATATTATGGTTTGGGGCAGCTTTGCTGCATCAGGGCCTGGGCAGCTCACCATCATAGAATCCACTATGAATTCTTCATTGTACCAGAGGGTGCTTGAGGATAATGTGAGGCCATCTGTCGAAAAGTTGAAGCTCAACCGAGGGTGGACCTTGCAACATGACAATGACCCTAAACATACCAGTAAATCCACCAAGAAATGGCTGAAAAGAAAGAAATGGAGGGTTCTGGAATGGCCAAGTCAAAGCCCGGATCTAAATCCCATCGAGATGTTGTGGGGGGATTTCAAACGAGCTGTGCATGCAAGAAACCCCTCAAACATCGCACAGCTGAAAGAATTCTGCATGGAGGAGTGGGCAAAAATTTCTCCCAGTCGATGTCAGAGACTGGTAGACAGTTATAAGAAACGCCTACTTGAGGCTGTTTCTGCCAAAGGGGGCAATACCACCTATTAGAGCCAATGGTGTACTTACTTTTTCCACATGCGAAATTTGCATTTATGTTTATTTAAATTATACAATGGACAACAAAATATAAATGTTTCATGATATTTGTTATGTTATGTCACCTTTATCTATCAATATTGTTGAAATGAAGATGAAATAGCTGTATGTTGAAATATGTTGAAAAAGTCAAAACTTTACATCGGGTGTACTTACTTTTTCAGGTGACTGTATACACGTACACACACATATATATATATATATTGTTGCGGATATGGGATTTGGCCTCCATATCCGCTTGTAAATATTCCCCTATTTCCCCAATACTCCCCAACTATCCCCAATCCCCCATTCCCTAGTCCCATTGTCTGTAAACAACACTCTGTAGAACCGACCTTCCCCTTTTTCCCCCATTAAATGTCGTGCCCAGGTCCACCGCATCTCACGTGGACAACTTTCGGACATCTTGCTAGTTATTCTTAGTCTATGTCAGTTAAGGACTCGTTTCCATTAATTCTGACTCTTCGTTGCACCAGAATGTGATTGTATGGCACCAGTAGTGAGTTTAGGACCTCCCCATACCTCCTCCCATCTTCCCCATGAAACAACAACAACAACAACTACCACAACAGCGCGCGGGGAGTGTGCGTCCTCACTCCGGCTCGGTTAGCCGCCATTACCCATGTGCGCCGACGGGGTTACCACGAAGGGGCTGCCTGTCGGCCCCTCGTCAAGGGCGGAGCCCGGTAACCCCCCGCACCCAATAAGAAGCAACGGGCCAATTCCATCTGGGGTGGAGCTAACGAGCCGAGGGCGTGTCACTCCCCGCCGGATATACGCAGCGACTTACCGGACGTGACGTCAGATGCGCCCGAGCTTGAAAAGAGAAGTCGCCACCTCCGAGCGCTGAGAGACCTCCCGCATCTCTGGACCGGACCGGGTCGATTCTGCCCCTGAGCCAAGGTGCACCTTGAGCCTCGACTACCTGCCTTCCTTGCCATCAATCCCCGTGTGAGTCAGTCTTGTCCTGTTTATCTGTGGTCTGTCGGGGCTACTATAAGACCGTAATTAAGTGCCTACCTTCCTATGCTGTCTCTCTTGTCCTTGTAATCTAACGTTCCGAAATATTATAACCTCCTCAGGAGGTCTTGAGAACTGTACCCCTGGTGTCGTGTCATTTTAACCCAGCCGTTGTGTCCTTTCCTCAATTGATTTAGCGTAGCGCGACTCGGCCAACGTTCGAGTATAGTCGGGTAAACTGTGCAGACGCGGTCATACCAAACCGCTCGGTAAACCAACATCCACAACCGCGTCTGTAACATTTGGTGTCGAGGAGTTGGATTCGGACCTGGGACTAAATTCAGTTAGGCCCAAATTTTGGAACACCAATTGTACCATTAGGGTAACATTTTGGTGTCGGGAAGTGGAATTCGATCCGGAGCGCGTTTCACGCGCTCGAAATTATAACGGCGAAATTTGATTTTGTTTACGAAAATAAAAACCCGAATTTTGAAAGTCGCGCTATGGCAGACCAAGACGGCTGGGTTCCGGTAGAGGAGAGTGAGGCAGGGTCGATCCAGGACCAAATTGAGGGACATGAGGAGAGCGAAGCAGTGAGGGTAGCAGACGCACGAAATGGCGCCTCGCACATGGCCACGGCGACCACGCCCGCGACCGTGGTAGCGCCGCTGGTGGATTCGAACCTTTTCCTCCTGCAAATGAGGGCCCTTATGGAACAAATGGGTGAGCGATTGGAGGGCCAAATGGGGGTAATGGGGAACCGGATGGATGCTCAGGGTGAGCGATTGGAGGGCCAAATGGGGTCCAATAGCGAGAAATTGAGGGAGGACATGGGGGCCAATAGCCAACGGTTAGAACAAAGGATGGGGGCCCAGATCGGGGGGTTAGGGAGTAGAATAGAGGGATTAGACAATAGATTAGGGGAAATACAGGAGGGGTTAATGGGGGTAGAAAATAGAATGGCTGCCCAGGAGAATCAAATGGAAGGGATGCAAAAGGGGTTAGAGGGGTTAGAAAACAGGATGGAAGGCAAATTGAGGGACATGAGGGACCAAGCGGAAAGGGAAGTTAAACAAATGGGGCAGCAGATAGAGGGGGTCAGAATGGGGGTAGAGACCAAACTGGATGCTCACAGGGAGGAAATGGAGCAGATGAGGGTGGCATCTGGGCAGGAGATGCAAGTGATGGGAGAGGAGATCAGAAGAGGTGTGAGTGAGGAGGTCGGAGGAGTGCGCGAGGAGGTGAGGCACTGTAAGGAGCACATGGAGAAGGAGGTGAGAAAGGGGACTGTAAAGTTACAAGGGGGCATAGAGGACCTGACGCAGGAGGTGGAGCAGCTGACGGTGGGACAGACGGAGTTAGTGGAGCAGGTACAAAGGAACACTGCGGTAATAGGAGGGTTAAAAGCGACACAAAATGACCTAAAAAATGACTTGGTAGCGACGAAGAGGGAATGTCAGATGGTACGTGAGGGATTGACAACGAGGTTGGACGAGGTGATAGAGGTAATGGAGACGAAGGACCGGCAGGTGAGGACGCACATGGAAACGGTCAAGGTAGCCTTGGAGGACGAGCTTGAGGAGACGTACCGGGGAATAAAAGAGGTGAAGCAGAAATTAGAAGAAGTGGAAGAAGGGATGAGCGAAATTAAGAAGCGACGGAGAGGGGATAAGAAAGAGATAAAAGAGGAGATAAAAGAATTGGTCCGAAGTCTGTGTTTGGATCGTGATGATGTGCTCATTAACCGGATGAGGGATTCGCAGGTGATGGAGGAGAAGCGAAGAGGAAGAGGACCCGGTGTAAGTGGTGACCAATATGGTATTGCGTATGATGCGCCAGGTGATTTAAGAAGCTTGGGGGTCGAGATGGACCCGGGTGTTCGTGAGAGGCCGTTGGTGAAGTGTGCGACAGGTCTGGTGTGCGAAAGAGGAGGTGTGCGAGAAAGTCAGACTCTGGGGTGTGTGAGGAAAAAGTGCGTGCCAAGGAGTGAGGGTGCTGGCGAGAGTGAGTCGGTCGTAGCGCGTGTGCGAGGGAGCACATGGAAGCGTGGTGTGGTAAGTGTTACAGAGGGTGTGACGGGAGAGTGTGCGCAGGAGTGTGCGCGAGAAAGGTGTGTGACGGACAGGTGCATGGGGAAAGCGCATGCTGTCAAGAGTAAGGGAGAGGGCACGCCTATGGTGAGTGTTACAGAGGGTGTGACGGGAGAGTGTGCGCAAGAGTGTGCGCGAGAGAGGTGTGTAACGGACGGGTGCATGAGGAAAGAGTGCGCTGTCAAGAGTAAGGGTGAGTGCGCTGTCAAGAATGGAGGTGAGAGTAGTGAGAGTGACAAGGAGCGTGAGTTGGTTGTGACAGGTGAGAAAGGATGCACACCTGGAATGGTAGAGCGTGAGTGGGAATGCACGCTGGAATTGGTAGTGAGGCACGTGGTTGGGTGTGCGAATGAGAGCACACCTGTGATTGTCACAGAGGAGGTGACCGAGGAAGGGGCGCGAAGAGGTGTGTTGGTGAGGTGTGCGACCGACGAATGTGTGCCAAAGTGTTCGGTGGTCAGGTGTGTGACCAAGGCTGTGCGAGGAATGAGTGTACCGAGGTGTGTAAGGAAAGGTACAAGGAGCATGGAAACGGCTGGATGTGTGAGCAAGGAACGGGCTGCGGGGTGTAAGCATGCAGGTGAGGCATCGAAGGTAACCGGGTTAAAGGTTAGAACGACTTATAGCCGAATCGGGCCCTCGGTGCGTGCCGGGCCTCGCTTTGAACGGTCGCATCCGTGCTCCACTAGGCGGAGCGGGCAGCCCAATAGGAAGGGTCGTCATGGCGACCACTTTTTGTTGAGGCATTCCGGCAGGTCGAGATCGGGCCATGGGATGGCTCCGTGCCGAGGTGGTGCGTGGGATCTCGGCCCGGGTAAGCCCCCGTCCCTGCCACGAATGCGGGACGTGTCCAGCCGCTGGCACCAAACAACCCGCATTCATGGCTCGGCTTTACGAAGCCGGGCTTTGGACAGGAATTGGCGCACCGAGAGGCATTAGTGAGTAGACTGGGTGATGAGGTTAGTGTTTTGGCCCCGAAATTAGAGAAAAACAAAATTTGATGATTGGCAAAGGATTGGCAGTAATGATTGGCAGATGATGGGTAGTGATTGGCAAATTTTTGATTTGTTGAAATTTGATGTGCAAAATTGGTAGTGAGCGATGGGCCCGGTGGGTAAGGGTGGCATCCCTGCCACCCTTCCCATGTGGGGCAAAGGAGCAATAGTTTATGGGGTGTATGGCAGTGAAAACTAGCCCGGGTGGGTTAGGATATTGGTAGGGATCTAGCGAAGCTGACATTAGGTAACGTTAAGTTTAGTTAGTGACTGATACCTGTAGTGGGGGAGGCAGGTAGTTTAGTATGGATGATAATGACATGGGAGCGTAATAGTTTAAAGGGCCGACTGGGAAGCGCAAGTTTCAGAGGGGAGTAGTTAGATGAGATGATGCTGTGTGAGAACTGGACAGGTGTGTGGAGCAGTGTGGAGCAGTGTATGAGTAGTGAGTGTTGTGGATCAGCGCGAATGCGCTTGGGGAGAGAAGGGTGCAGGTGGCACCAGGTGTGAGAGCACAGGTGTGCAAGTAAAGGTGTGTGGGGAGAGTTGGAGTAAGTGGTACGGAGTGGTGTGCATGGTGCGAAGGTGTGGATGGGGGAAGAGTGGACCCCTTTCACGAGTACCCAGGGCGGGTAGTGTAAGTGTTAGGTAGAGGGTATAGGTAAATTGTGGTTGGATATTGGCATTTGTGGTGCGGTTGCAGAATGGTATTGTGGATGGGTGCATTAGTGTTGTGGAAATGGCTGGGCGTGTAGCCTGTTAGTGTGTGTAGTTGGTTGGGCACTCCACCACTGTGAGGATGTCGGCCAAGTGAGGCCGCAGGTGGGCTCTGGGAGCCGTTAGTGTCAGTGGGGCCCGAGGATCCGGAGGACGGACCCGGGTAGCCCAGTGCCAGAGAGGGCACTGAGTGGGGAGAGCGCCAGAGGGCCTTCCCCAGGTAGTTAGGTTAGGGTAAGGAGCAGGTAAGCTCGGAGGCAACTGCAGTGGTGGAGGTGTGCAGGTGGGTAGGCCTGCTGGGAGAGTTACACGTCGCGGCCCAGAAATTGTGCGAGGGCACCGGGAGATGAATCGGGGGAGTGAGACCCCAAATTGAAAAGCACCACAGTTTGGTCAATGGGAATTGGTTTTTAGAACCCATAGTGTAAGAGGGCCAATAGTTTGGCAGGAGAAAGACCCCGGGTAATGTAAAGTTGTTAAAGTCATTTAGGAAATAGTTAGGATTGATGAACCTGTTGCACCATACGCAGCCACTTACCTGTGGTGATGATGATGACTCCACACCTGTGTTTTCTTTGTTTTGTGTTGCAGGAAGTAAGGATTGCTGTTGGATTTGTGAGACGCATCACGACGTGGATGAGACATTGGGGTGATTCCATCTCTCCCTCCCTAGGAGGGACTGATGATGAATTGGTGATAGCAAATTATGATGTTGACTTGGAGATGGCAAATTTTGATGAGAGTTGAAAATGGCAAATTTGATTGGTTAGGAGGGAGAGAAGACGAATTTGGTATATGGGAGGAACGGGGAAGACAGTAGGGACGTTTGTTGATTTGTAAAGTAGATGTTTATGGGTAGTGTTGTGTTTTGTGGATACAGTAAGGGGTAAGGGAGGGGCAATGTAGGTTACCTGGTGGGGGGGGGGGGGGTGTACGGTAGGAACGTACCTGTCTCACCTGGTTCCCATGTGCCCCCAGTGTGCATCACCTTGTATTGCGTGCACTTTTGCGCCCTTGCCACCTTACTCACTTGTTTTCTTCTTTTGTCTCCCACCTCCGAGGATCTGGTTTTGGGGCAGAGAGAGAGGAGAGAGAGGTGCTGGCTCCGCAGTTGTGGGCCTGCACTTTCGCTGCTTGCTGCCTGGATCGATACACCATATTGACCGCAATTTTTGTGGCCGCCCACCATGGACCGCAGTTCTTTTGCGGCCAAGCACCACCCATTGATGGACCTCTGGGTCAACGTGGCACCTATGCCAAACAGGTGAACCACTAATAGTTGGCCCCCTGACGGCCACAATAAGGAAATGGACGCGGTTGGCGCCTTTCTTTATTTTCTAAGGAAGCCAGAACACCAAGTGCACCACACGAAGGCAAGACCAGCGGCAGAACATCGGCCGGCTGCGACACCACACCATGATTATTAAACATTTTATTGGTGCACCGGATGGTGCTGACTGTATGTAGGGGGTGGTGCTTTTGGTGCTTGGATGGGGTGCTCTGCACATTATTAAAGGCCGTAAGGCCACAGAGCACTCGTGGGTTGGTGTATCGATGCTGGCATGCGTGCTCTCTCTATGCATAACATCTGCATGTGTTCCTCCAAAAACAGGTCCTGGATCGTAGTGTAAATATCAGTGTAGTCTTATGTAAATAATGCTCCCTACCGGCTGTATGTTTAGTTTGAGAATTCTTTCCGCGATCGGTTATCCTGTGGGTGTGTTTCTGTGAGGAGAAGGGTGCAACGTCGCAGGGGGACATATTTACTCATTTGTGAACATCTGTAAAACTGTCGCACTCAGGGTAGAGTTAATAGTAGAGGGAACTACATCTGAGTGCCACACTAACGTAGGTAAAGATTTATCGGGTCGGGCCGCCCCGAGGGTAGAGAAGGGTGCAATGTTGCGGATATGGGATTTGGCCTCCATATCCGCTTGTAAATATTCCCCTATTTCCCCAATACTCCCCAACTATCCCCAATCCCCCATTCCCTAGTCCCATTGTCTGTAAACAACACTCTGTAGAACCGACCTTCCCCTTTTTCCCCCATTAAATGTCGTGCCCAGGTCCACCGCATCTCACGTAGACAACTTTCGGACATCTTGCTAGTTATTCTTAGTCTATGTCAGTTAAGGACTCGTTTCCATTAATTCTGACTCTTCGTTGCACCAGAATGTGATTGTATGGCACCAGTAGTGAGTTTAGGACCTCCCCATACCTCCTCCCATCTTCCCCATGAAACAACAACAACAACAACAACTACCACAACAGCGCGCGGGGAGTGTGCGTCCTCACTCCGGCTCGGTTAGCCGCCATTACCCATGTGCGCCGACGGGGTTACCATGAAGGGGCTGCCTGTCGGCCCCTCGTCAAGGGCGGAGCCCGGTAACCCCCCGCACCCAATAAGAAGCAACGGGCCGATTCCATCTGGGGCGGAGCTAACGAGCCGAGGGCGTGTCACTCCCCGCCGGATATACGCAGCGACTTACCGGACGTGACGTCAGATGCGCCCGAGCTTGAAAAGAGAAGTCGCCACCTCCGAGCGCTGAGAGACCTCCCGCATCTCTGGACCGGACCGGGTCGATTCTGCCCCTGAGCCAAGGTGCACCTTGAGCCTCGACTACCTGCCTTCCTTGCCATCAATCCCCGTGTGAGTCAGTCTTTTCCTGTTTATCTGTGGTCTGTCGGGGCTACTATAAGACCGTAATTAAGTGCCTACCTTCCTATGCTGTCTCTCTTGTCCTTGTAATCTAACGTTCCGAAATATTATAACCTCCTCAGGAGGTCTTGAGAACTGTACCCCTGGTGTCGTGTCATTTTAACCCAGCCGTTGTGTCCTTTCCTCAATTGATTTAGCGTAGCGCGACTCGGCCAACGTTCGAGTATAGTCGGGTAAACTGTGCAGACGCGGTCATACCAAACCGCTCGGTAAACCAACATCCACAACCGCGTCTGTAACAATATATATATATATATATATATCTACAGTCACGTGAAAAAGTAAGTACATCCCATGTAAAGTTTTGACTTTTTCAACATACAGCTATTTGATCTTCATTTCAACAATATTGATAGATAAAGGTGATATAATATAACAAATATCATGAAACATTTACATTTTGTAGTCCATTGTATAATTTAAATAAACATAAATGCAAATTTCGCATGTGGAAAAAGTAAGTACACCCCTACATTTATCACTACTTCAAATACCTAAAATTAGAATCAGGTGCACCAGCTCAGGTGCAAATGATTAGAACATCGTTAGAGAGGATCTTGGAGGAACCTGTCTTATTTAAACCTCAGACATTTGGTTTGGTTTGCTCTTTGTTGTTGTAGTGTGCGGCGTCACCATGCCAAGATCAAAAGAACTCTCTGAGGCCTTCAGAAAGAAGGTTATAGATGCCTGCGAGTCTGGGAAGGTATTTAAAAAGATCTCCAAACAATTTGAAATAAATCATTCGACTGTCCGGAAGATCATCTACAAGTGGAGAAGATTCCAAAGAACTGCCAACTTGTTCAGGCCAGGCCTCCCCAGCAAGTTCAGCCCGAAAGCAGACCGCAAGATGCTGAAAGAAGTCTGTAAGAACCCCAGAATGTGATCACGGGACCTACAGGTAGCTGTTGCCACTGTTGATGTCAAAGTGCACGAGTCTACCATTAGAAAGAGGCTGCACAAATTTGATCTACATGGGAGGTGCGCCAGGAGGAAACCTTTGCTCTCCAGAAAGAACATCAGGGCAAGACTAAAGTTTGCCAATGAACACCGAGGCAAAGACCAGCACTTCGGGAACAATGTGCTCTGGACAGATGAGTCAAAGGTCGAGCTATTTGGCCACAGTACCAGAAGACATGTTTGGTGAAAACCAAAGACAGCATTTGACCACAAGAACCTGATACCAACTGTAAAGCATCGTGGTGGAAATATTATGGTTTGGGGCAGCTTTGCTGCATCAGGGCCTGGGCAGCTCACCATCATAGAATCCACTATGAATTCTTCATTGTACCAGAGGGTGCTTGAGGATAATGTGAGGCAATCTGTCGGAAAGTTGAAGCTCAACCGAAGGTGGACCTTGCCACATGACAATGACCCTAAACATACCAGTAAATCCACCGAGGAATGGCTGAAAAGAAAGAAATGGAGGGTTCTGGAATGGCCGAGTCAAAGCCCGGATCTAAATCCCATCGAGATGTTGTGGGGGGATTTGAAACGAGCTGTGCTTGCAAGAAACCCCTCAAACATCGCACAGCTGAAAGAATTCTGCATGGAGGAGTCGG
Source organism: Myxine glutinosa (assembly GCF_964187855.1). Taxonomy (NCBI): domain Eukaryota; kingdom Metazoa; phylum Chordata; class Myxini; order Myxiniformes; family Myxinidae; genus Myxine; species Myxine glutinosa. Next base: position 155,763,009 of record NC_136266.1, read on the forward strand.
TAAAATTTCTCCCACGCGATGTCAGAGACGGGTAGGCAGTTATGAGAAACGCCTACTTGAGGTTGTTTCTGCCAAAGGGGGCAATACCACCGATTAGAGCCAAGGGTGTACTTACTTTTTCCACATGCGAAATTTGCATTTATGTTTATTTAAATTATACAATGGACTACAAAATTTAAATGTTTCATGATATTTGTTATGTTATATCACCTTTATCTGTCAATATTGTTGAAATGAAGATCAAATAGCTGTATGTTGATATATGTTGAAAAAGTCAAAACTTTACATGGGGTGTACTTACTTTTTCACGTGACTGTATATATCTCCCCCCCCCCCCCCACCACACACACACACACACACACACACACACACACACACACACACACACACACACACACACACACACACACACACACACACACACACACACACGTACACCGACACACATAGACACACACACACACACACGTATATATCCCACATCCCACATGTATATACAATTATACATGTTTAAAGTGTACGTGCACATAACTAATAAAATAAAAACGAAGAAATATTTCTCGGTAATTTCCTGAAATTCGATGAAATTCGCTCGGTGAATTCACTCGGTTTCTCGGTGAAAATTTTCCTTTGGGCGGTGTGTAATCGCTCCGAACGAAATATCTCTCAGCAATTTCCCGTCTATTAATTTATTTATTTTACATATGTGAATTACACGTCCATGCACACGTGAAATGGAGTTTGTTTTTGCACACGTGAAATGAACACGTGAACCTTTACTTCCGGAAAATGATGTTGAATGAAATAAGAACGAAGAAATGTATGTCGGCATCATTGTTGACGTTTTTGTGATGACTGTCATCAAACGGAAAAGTAATATATCTTAACGGAAAAGAAAAAGCGAATTTTTAATATATGTCTAAAGCGCGGCGTTACGCGCGCTGCTTGTGAGCAAGGAGGAAGCGGACAAGCGGTAACATATAAACGTCTTTATTGTAAGAGCACACTGTAACACTGAACTGCTCCGGGCTGGTCGCCCGGTGTATATCATGAGGCCACGCCTACCCCTCGGTCATGGCCACCGCCCACTTGGTGCGTGGAATGATGTCACCACGCCAGTGGGCTTTTGTGTCCGCCACATGTCGACATTTTGCCGTCTGTGTCATGTTGCGCAGTGTATGATACTTCGTGCTGCGATATTTTTTATATATCTCGGCATTTTCCCGTGTGTGCATTTATCTTTTCAATTATTGCTGAAACAGAGTCGAAAAGCATCGATAAAAATGAAATGAGATGGTGAATTCGCTATAAAATCGTGAGGGTGACTCAATGAACGGGCTTTATTTTACAGGCCTTTGAAAATGCATTTCGTTCTATAAACGGAAACTTTCATCGGATTTTCTTCCCGTTTTTTTTCAACCGAGTCTAAAACCATGTTAGCGACTGTGAAAAATGAAATGAGATATCGAATTTGAGTTGAAATAAAACTGAGAGAGAGCAAGACTCCACGGGCCTAACAAAAGCTATGCAAGTAAATAAAATGGTGAATATCTGTTTTTGAAGCCTCTTCCAGAATGGGTGGAACTACTCTCTCAACGGAGTAAGCCACACCCCCGGACAGACGCCCGACAGGATCACCTACGGCTATTATAATATAGATAATGGTAACAACACTGAAATCCCTTTGTCGGACTGCAAAGTTAATGGATTGAAGTGGTGTATGGTTGGTTCATTGTTGATTCGAAGTATATAGAATAAACCAGTGTATCAATGCAATCACATCACTTCCATGCTGGCAGACAGCTCAGGGACTTGGAGTACTTCAAAAACATTTAATACTTAAATTATTTGATAACTGGTATTTCCACCCAGGTCATACTATCCTCTTCAACTAAAATATCAAACAAGTCCAGCTGCACCGCTGCTAGACTTTCGGTCTTATATGAAAATTAACATTAACACACATGCCTTATTCATTCATTAGGGGACCATGGGATAGAGAAAGGAGATGACAAGACAAAGAAAAACCTGTTCCACGTGACAATGCTTGCGGATGTGGTATGGATACTCGGTCAGGTGTGTGGCGGACTGGTGCAGGGCTTGTCCTCGCTGCTCATTACGTGCCGGAATCACATTCCCAATCTCACAATTTCCTCAATGATGTGTGCCACAAACCCGAACCACCAGGAACCCTCCAAACATGAACAGAAGAAGAACTAACAAGATAGAAGAACCACGAACAACCAAGCACGAGGTGTGCATGCCATTATTACGTCCTTTGGAGCCCATAAAACTGTCCGTGACAGTGCCAATTGGTCCACACGCACCCTGACAAATGATTATTTATGGTGCATGTCCATTGGCTGTCAAGTGAGGAATTTCCAAATAATGGAGAGATGTTGATGTATGGGATTTTCCCCCAGCCTATCCGATGGCCTTGCGGTGACCACGCGATCACGCTCATTGGCCATACCGATTGGCTGTTTGCTAAATAAATGCCATACAAGGACAGATACATGATGGGGAGGGGGGTCAATAATGTAGGGAGGGAGGAAAGGTGGGGCTTAGACACAGACACACACTTGGTTGGAAGGGGAGAGGGTGGGAGAGTACGGCTAGATCTTTCTAAAGAAGTGCTCCACACGCTTTACTGTGGAAAACACCACACATTCGCTAGCACGTACTATGATATAACTATTCTAACCTATCCCCCATTTTACCCCCCAGTCCAGACCCATAACAATGTGATTACAAGGACATAAGGAGACATTATCGTCATCGTCATGTACCATGCTCAATACAGAAGGTTGTTGTTGCTGCTGAAGCAGTTACTACACTACAATCCTGGTCGGGTCAACACTTCGACCCTGCAACTTCAGGTACGAATTTGCAATTTTTTTTATTGGTGCCAGCGATAGCTCACCTACTCTTTATGAAGGACACCGTGAGATCCTTAACGTCCAGAAATTAATGTCCAGCAATTAATGCCGACAGACAGGATGTTCCTCCAAGGGAAGACACACATATTGATGACTCACCCTGCCGGGGGAGGGGTGGGGGGAAAGTTGTTATTGTCCATACTATTATTTATACCTCCACCACCAAAGCTTACGTTTTCACCCCTGTCTGTTTTGTCTGTTAGTCTCTCGGTGTGAGATTTGTTAAAACGGTATAGACAGAATCATATGAAACTTGGTGGATAGGTTGGGTGTCTGTCAAGGTCGAATTGATTCGATTTTGGTGCAGATCCAGATCAGAGAATTTTTATGTGATTCTTCACCATTGAGAAATACAGGCAAAACCGATATACTGCACGATACCTCAGAAAGTTATGGACGGATTCAGAGTAAACTTGGTGGACAGGTTCGGTGTCTGTCAAGGTCGAATTCATTCGGCCTATAAAGTGGGATACAAAACGTAAACGGTTCAGCCTGGCAGAGGGTACATGCTCTACCAAGTACTGTTTTAGTTGTTATTGGTATTATAAGCCCCCGTTGGACTTAGTCCAAAACGGGGGCCTATGGATTGGGTCTTGTCTGTGCGTGCGTGCATGCATTCTGTGCGCACATGCATTCTGTGCGTGCATGCATTCTGTGCGCACATGCATTCTGTGCGTGCATGCATTCTGTGCGCACGTGCATTCTGTGCGTGTGTGCATTCTGTGCGTGCGTGCATTCTGTGCGTGCGTGCATTCTGTGCGTGCGTGCATTCTGTGCGTGCGTGCATTCTGTGCGTGCGTGCATTCTGTGTGCACATGCATTCTGTGCGTGCATGCATTCTGTGCACACGTGCATTCTGTGCATGTGTGCATTCTGTGCGTGTGTGCATTCTGTGCGTGCGTGCATTCTGTGCGTGCGTGCATTCTGTGCTTGCGTGCATTCTGTGCGTGCGTGCATTCTGTGCGTGCGTGCATTCTGTGCGTGCATGCATTCTGTGCGTGCATGCATTCTGTGCGCACATGCATTATGTGCGTGTGTGCATTCTGTGCGTGCGTGCATTCTGTGCGTGCATGCATTATGTGCGTGCGTGCATTCTGTGCGTGCGTGCATTCTAGCGTGCGTGCATTCTGTGTGTGCGTGCATTCTGTGTGTGCGTGCATTCTGTGCGTGCGTGCATTCTGTGCGTGCGTGCATGCATTCTGTGCGTGCGTGCATGCATTCTGTGCGTGCGTGCATGCATTCTGTGCGTGCGTGCATGCATTCTGTGCGTGCGTGCATGCATTCTGTGCGTGTGTGCATGCATTCTGTGCGTGTGTGCATGCATTCTGTGCGTGTGTGCATGCATTCTGTGCGTGTGTGCATTCTGTGCGTGCGTGCATTCTGTGCGTGCGTGCATTCTGTGCTTGCGTGCATTCTGTGCGTGCGTGCATTCTGTGCGTGCATGCATTCTGTGCGCGCATGCATTCTGTGCGCACATGCATTCTGTGCGTGTGTGCATTCTGTGCGTGCGTGCATTCTGTGCGTGTGTGCATTCTGTGCGTGCGTGCATTCTGTGCGTGTGTGCATTCTGTGCGTGTGTGCATTCTGTGCGTGCGTGCATTCTGTGCGTGCGTGCATTCTGTGCGTGCGTGCATTCTAGCGTGGGTGCATTCTAGCGTGCATGCATTCTGTGCGTGCGTGCATGCATTCTGTGCGTGCGTGCATGCATTCTGTGCATGCGTGCATGCATTCTGTGTGTGCGTGCATGCATTCTGTGCGTGTGTGCATGCATTCTGTGCGTGTGTGCATGCATTCTGTGCGTGTGTGCATGCATTCTGTGCGTGTGTGCATGCATTCTGTGCATGCATTCTGTGCGTGCATACCTCAGATATGTATGGACCGATCTTGTTCGTACTTTGCACATAGATAATGAATGATGGTTTACATATGCAGAAGATTTTGTTTTGTAATCTGACCAAAGATGGCCGACTGATGGCCTTTAACTCCGTACAGCAAAATTACTAAAACCACGGGGCGATGACATTTTAGGTCTTCTTCTTTTTGTTAATTTTGTTATTGGAAGTGACCTTGGAAAAATGTCACGATAACATCAAACGATACTGAAGGTGGTGTTATTACCTCCGCCACCAAAGGTGTATGGAGGTTATGTTTTCACACCTGTCTGTTTGTTTGTTTGTTTTTTTGTGAACAAAATATATCAAAAAGTTTTGTACGGATTCGGATGAAATTTGGCAGAGATGTAACGTATGTGACAAGGACGAAATAATTAGATTTTGGTGAAGATCCGGATTCGGATCCGCCTACTAGAATTACTCCCATCAGGGAGTAACGCATTCGATCGTGTCCGTCCGTATGTGTGTGTGTGCGTATGTGTGATCGTATGTTCGTGTGTTTGTGAACAAGATATCTGGAAAAGTTCTGAACGGATTTGGATGAAAGTTGGTGGGATGATTGCCCTTGGGATAAGGAAGAATTGCTTAGTTTTTGGTGAAGCTCAGGATATTATTCCGGATCCAGGAATTTTTTGGGAAATTTTTTTGTGAAAGATTTTTTCTGTTTTACTGCATTAAAGCTTTTATTCTTATTCTTAAATGACGTTTTTCTCCTCTAATTCCGAGATATATCAAAATAAATTCTCTGACAGTTAGGGCCTACTTTATTTTTCATTTATTGTTTTGGGGAGAGGGGATGTCACGGCGGGAGTATGCGCTCCACTGAGTGGCGTTCTAGTTGGTTTTGTTATTGGAAGCGGCCATGGAACAATGCCACGATTAGCTATCTAAACACGGATATACACCCAAACACGGATTTTGCTCAAGGTAGAAAACCCCCTTGGGTTGTTATTGTCCGACTTTCGATTCAAATCCGATCCAAATTGTGCGATTCAAATGAATTCGCCACAACCTCCATCGTATAACCCTTAGTCCTCCCGTGAAGTTTGGTTGAAATTGGATAAGTAACAACCGAATGTGTCGCGGTCAAAAATACAGAAAGACAGACACGGAACTGCGTATTTTAGAATGATTTAAATGAATATGAATGAATTATCGTTTTAAGGCCATTTTTCCCCACTCGAGCGGGGGTTATCCTTACGGGTCCCATGATATATGGTTCCCTGTTTGAGGCAATGTTTTTATGGCCGGATGCCATTCCTGACGCCAACTCTTAGTCACCTCTTTCGATGTGCGGGGATACGGGGTACCTATTCTAAACCAGGGTACACACCGTGATCATTCATCCCAGCAAGCTGGTACTCAATTTGCCGACCTCGGAAGGATGACAGGCTGAGTGAACCCCCCTGGCGTTAATTCAGCAATCGACCGGGATTCGAACCCAGGATCCTGGGATCCCAAGCCGGCACCCGAACCGCTAAGCCAACACCAGGCTTTAACCGCTAAGCCAAAAATTTTTTAGAATGATTTAAATAAATAATAAAAAAAAAAAGTCATTTATGGTGAAGACCAGTGCGGCATTTTAACACATCCCAACTATCTTGCAGACAATCAATATCAAATGTTTACAACTATAGGAAATGGCTTGATGAGGTCAGGCTGTGTTGAGTAATATAGTAGAGATGTGGATTATACATCATTGTACTATATTGTGGAGCACGTCAGGGTGTCGACATTAGTCAGTCGACAAAGGCCAGTTTTGGTATGCATCATCACCAAGAGAGAAGCAAGAAGAAGCGTCTGCGCGTTAATGCCTTTTGTGGTCCGATGAAGGGTTAACAGCCGAAACGCCAGCTTTTTACTTACCATGGCAGTTACCATAGTTCGATGACCCCCTGTTGATGTCATCCATTGTTTCAATTTTACTAGTCGATTAAGCACTGCAGCCCATGGAGCTCCAGGGCATACAGGCAAGCCATTAAATATTGTAATAGAGCCAAAAGCAAATAAAATGATGATGGCTAACGTTACAGAGTACAGTTAAATATTTATGTAATTTGAGGAAACGTTTTGTGATGTTGGGAAACATTGCGACAACCTGGTCGAGGCATCCTTGACAGTGTCTTATAAACTAACGGCAATGCAAGTGCTTGGAAGGGAACTTGATGCGATTGTGACATCAGGAAGAATTTTGGAGCAAGGAAATGAAGAACAACTTTGCAAGATTGTACGACAGGAACTGTTTTGGCCCCAGGAAGAGCGCTGAGTTTGGGTGCAGGAAGAGTACTGAGTTTGGGTGTTGGTACTTCTCTCACCAGCTAAGGTATCTGTCAATGGCAAATCGTCCCTCCTGGATTTGGTTGTGACCAATTTCCCTGCCAATGTCTCGTGCTCTTCCTCTGCTCCAATTGATCATGTACTTGTGAAGGTCAACATCTCTCGGGCCATTCTCAGAGAACATCCTCAGTACCGGTGAGTCCGGCAGTTCACGCGGGCAAACTGGTGGGGACGACAAGCAATCATCGCACTTCAAGACTTGTCTCCCACATATATTGCCTCTGATATCAATTCGAACTGGGAATTCTTCCCCAGAAACCTGCTCCCTCTTATGCACAGATTCATCCCATCTCATCTTCAGTTATCATACCCATCCATCCACCCAGGTATGCCGAATCCCGTGGCGAGGCCATTGCCCTGAAACAACTTGCCTTCCTTGCCTTCCAACTTGCCTTCCTGAAACAACTTGCCTTCCAACTTGCCTTCCTGAAACACCTTCCTCCTGGAAGGTGAATCCGACTGAAGGCAACCTCAGATAATAACAAAAATCTCACAAGCGCGTGTCCACTCCCAGGAAAGCCAGAAAACACCATCGATCCAACCTCAAGATTGAACTTTCTAACTCGTCTCCCTCCTCAAAAACCTGGCGACGCCTTGTCAAATCCATCTCCGGAGTATGCTTCCCTCCATCCCTTCCCTCCCTTCAAATGGCACCACAGCCGACTCTTCGTGAGAAGGCCAAATGCCTCAATTATGTGTTTGCTTCCAAATCTTGTGTTCCCAACCCCTCACTCTCGGTACCCACCCCGCTGGGGCCCACCCAACTGCTCCTGCATTCCATGTCCTTTGCTCCTGAGAAGTTGGAAAAGTTTCTGGCAACCCTCTACTCTGATTCCGTAACTGGGCCGGATGGCATTAGCTAAAGCATCCTAAAATCTGCTCTGCATGCTCTTGTACTTCTTCCGTCTGCCCTTTCCATCCTATAATTTGTCCTAGGGCATATTCCATCTGCTTGGAAATCAGACATCACAGAATTACATAAAACATGCAAAAAAACAATCCCCTTAACTACAGATCTATCAGCTAACTTCCAATCATCGCAAGGTCATTGAATCCATCATCACAGTTGACATAAAATAATTATTTTTCTCCAACAACCTCATCTCAGATCACCAATACAGATTCAGACCTGGTCACTCTACCTTGGGCATGCTGCTTCCACTCTCCCAACTATGGATTTCACGAGTCTCGACTATGGATACAGAAATAAATAAATAATAAAGTGGTATAAAAGATGCGGCATCAATGATATACTTGAAAACTGGAGAGCACAAAGTACTTGGACAAAATATTATGGCATTTTTGTCATCTCGACCAATCAGATTTGCTGCTCGCAGACCTCACCCAGGTCCTTCCTTCTCAAGACTGCACTGGGTAAGGTGTTTCGATGAACTCTCCAGTTTATTTTTGTTTTGAAATCTTGGCTCATGGAAGAGTGACGTGACAGCAGACAGAAAAGGAATAAATGGACTCACAATTGGGACAACAGCACAACAAGGTGGATCCAACAACATGGGAATGAATGGAAAGAAAGAGAGAGAGAGAGAGAGGGAGAGAGAGAGACGAGAGCAGAGAGAGAGAGAGAGAGAGAGATGAGAGAGACGAGAGAGAGAGAGAGAGAGAGAGAAAGAGAGAGAGAG